>NC_091166.1:2333289-2345789 GCF_040958095.1 Procambarus clarkii
TAGGCAAGGCCCAATTTGCCTAATAAGCCAAGTTTTCATGAATTAATGTTTTTTCGTCTACCTAACCTAACCTATCCTAGCTTTTTTTGGCTACCTAACCTAACCTTACCTATATATATAGGTTAGGTTAGGTTAGGTAGGGTTGGTTAGGTTCGGTCATATATCTACGTTAATTTTAACTCCAATAAAAAAAATTGACCTCATACATAGTGAAAAGGGTAGCTTTCATTTCATTTCATAAGAAAAAAATTATAGTAATATATTAATTCAGGAAAACTGGCTTATTAGGCAAATCGGGCCTTGAATAGTAGGCTGAGAAGTGAGTTCTGGCTACTAGGTACGATATATATATATATATAAATATATATATATATACGAAAGTACTTAAGGAAATTCCTGTTTCATTTTCCTCCATGGTCTGACATTGCCATATATATATATATAATATATATATATATATATATATATATATATATATATATATATATATAATATATATATATATATATAATATATATGTCGTACTAGTAGCCAGAACGCACTTCTCAGCTTACTATGCATGGCCGATTTGCCTAATAAGCCAAGTTTTCCTGAATTAATATAGTTTCTCTAATTGTTTTCTTATGAAATGATAAAGCTACTCATTTCATTATGTATGAGGTCAATTTTTTTTTATTGGAGTTAAAATTAACGTAGATATATGACCGAACCTAACCAACCCTACCTAACCTAACCTAACCTATCT
Source organism: Procambarus clarkii (assembly GCF_040958095.1). NCBI lineage: Eukaryota > Metazoa > Arthropoda > Malacostraca > Decapoda > Cambaridae > Procambarus > Procambarus clarkii. The sequence continues at coordinate 2,334,035 of NC_091166.1, forward strand.
TTATAGGTTAGGTTAGGTTAGGTAGCCAAAAAAGTTAGGTTAGGTTAGGTTAGGTAGGTTAGGTAGTCGAAAACACATTAATTCATGAAAACTTGGCTTATTAGGCAAATCAGCCTTGCATATTAGGCTGAGAAGTGCGTTCTGGCTACTAGGTACGACATATATATATATATATATATTATATATATATATATATATATATATATATATTATATATTATATATATATAGTCGTACCTAATAGCCAGAACGCACTTCTCAGCCAACTATGCATGGCCCAATTTGCCTATTAAGCCAAGTTTTCATGAATTAATGTTTTTTCGACTACCTAACTACCTAACCTAACCTAACCTAACTTTTTCTGCTACCTAACCTAACCTAACCGATAGAGATAGGTTAGGTTAGGTAGGTAGGGTTGGTTAGGTTCGGTCATATATCTACGTTAATTTTAACTCCAATAAAAAAAATTGACCTCATACATAATGAAATGGGTAGCTTTATCATTTCATAAGAAAAAAATTAGAAAAAATATATAAATTCAGAAAAACTTGGCTTATTAGGCAAATCGGGCCTTGCATAGTAGGCTGAGAAGTGCGTTCTGGCTACTAGGTACGACATATATATATATTATATATATATATATAGATATATATATATATATATATATATATATATATATATATAATATATATAATATTATATATATGACAATGTCAGACCACGGAGGAAAATGAAACAGGAATTTCCTTAAGTACTTTCGTATATTAAATACATCTTCAGAAGGAAGATTCCTTCTGAAGATGTATTTAATATACGAAAGTACTTAAGGAAATCCTATTTCATTTTCCTCCGTGGTCTGACATTGTCACATTCCTAATCACGTGTTTATTTCGTGATATACATAATATATATATATAATATATATATATTATATATATATATATATATATATATATATATATATAATATATATATATTTATATATATATTATATATTTATATATATATATATATATATATTTATATATATTTATATATATATATACATATATATATATATTATTTTTTTTTATTTATTTATTTTTTAAAAATATGTTATATTTATAAATATGTATGTATATTTAAATATTGATATATACCTGAGGGTCCAGGAGGCCATCTGTGTCCCCTCAGATGGTCTCCCTTATCACAGTCTATGGGTGTGTGTGAGTGCCCCTGTGAGTGTTCGGGTGAGGGTGTGTGTGTGTGTGTGTGAGTGTCCGGGTTTGTGTGAGGTTTGGTTCCAGGAAACATCCTTCCCCTTGCCCTCCCCATATCTCCTCCCTTATTCCCACCGTGGGTTCGAATCCCAGGTGATTAGACCTGCCGTAAGTCCATGGATCCAAGGTATCCATCCGTGGGCCCAACGGATTTCACCCCTTCCCCACTTTCCAAGGGCCAGGTCAATTCCAGCTATCCAGGAAACCTGTCGAAACAGAGGCAGCTACAGGAGGGGACACACAAATATTTGTGCCTGCAGTTACACACCGTTCCGACAGGCTCGATCGCAATCTATCCAGATGAGAACACGTTCTCTTCCGACTAGACCACGCTGGAGTCGCTGTATGTCCCAAATTTGGTTCCTTTATTTATAGTTAGTATTTTTGGTGTATTAATTGATTTGTTTAAAAAATTTTAATGACTTAGGTAGAGTGATTTAGGGAGTTGGCGGGGAGGTCGGGTTGTGTGTGTAGTGGATTGTACGAGATCGTGGTTTGTTAGTATTTATCTAGTTGTGTTCACCTAGTTGTGCTTGCGAGGGTTGAGCTCTGCTCTTTCGGCCCGCCTCTCAACTGAAAATCAATCAATTATTAATAACTAATAAAAAAAAAATCCAAACACACACAGACACACACACACACCCAGGAAGCAGCCCGCAACAGCTGTCTAACGCTCATTTACATATTTACTGCTAAGTAACAGAGGGCATCAGAATGATAGAAACTCTGCTGATTTCCGTTGGTGCCATCACCGGGGGATCGAATGAGCTAGGATTACGAGTCGGGAGCGACGTCCACTCAGCAATAAAGCCCCCTAGTTTGTGTATTAGTGCAAAAGATAATTTGGGAGAGGTTAAGGGAAAGGAATGACGTTTGGTGGCCTTGAAAGCTCTGGAAGGGAGGGGAGTTGCCAGTTATGAATTAAAATTGTTATTTTTTTAAGATAGGATATATATGCAAAAGACGTTGCGAGATATAGTAAGAAAAGTGTTTCTGACTGAAGTTAGGTACTGTGTGATTGACTTGTATGTTAGGAAAAAGAATATTTATTAGAAACTTCGATAATCTTTAGAAATGTTTCTTCGCAAATAGTTGCAAATTATTGTGTGAAAAGCCTATGGTTACTGTACCTTAAACAAACACTCGTGAGCACAATTAGTCCACGGGATTCAGAGAGAGTGAGAATGAACAGCGAAATAGTAACAAAAAATGTGACAATGAGGGGAAACTATGTCATTCAAACGTTAACCATATAAATTACAGTAACACTAACTGAGCGTCCACATATATTCCAATCAATTTATGTTAACCATTTTAGGGTTGGTTAGGTTCGGTTATATATCTACATTAGTTTTAACTCAAATGAAAAGAACTTAACTCATACATAATGAAATGAACAGTTTTATCATTTCATAAGAAAAAAATTAGAGAAAATATATTAATTCAGGAAAACTTGGCTTATTAGGCAAATCGGGCCTTGCATAGTAGGCTGAGAAGTGCGTTTCGGCTACTAGGTACGACAAATATATATATATATATATATATATATATATATATATATATATATATATATATATATATATATATATATATATATATATATATAAGGCAAGGCCCAATTTGCCTAATAAGCCAAGTTTTCATGAATTAATGTTTTTTCGTCTACCTAACCTAACCTATCCTAGCTTTTTTTGGCTACCTAACCTAACCTTACCTATATATATAGGTTAGGTTAGGTTAGGTAGGGTTGGTTAGGTTCGGTCATATATCTACGTTAATTTTAACTCCAATAAAAAAAATTGACCTCATACATAGTGAAAAGGGTAGCTTTATCATTTCATAAGAAAAAAATTATAGTAAATATATTAATTCAGGAAAACTTGGCTTATTAGGCAAATCGGGCCTTGAATAGTAGGCTGAGAAGTGAGTTCTGGCTACTAGGTACGATATATATATATATATATATATATATATATACGAAAGTACTTAAGGAAATTCCTGTTTCATTTTCCTCCATGGTCTGACATTGCCATATATATATATATATATATATATATATATATATATATATATAATATATATATATATATATATATATATATATATATATATATGTCGTACCTAGTAGCCAGAACGCACTTCTCAGCTTACTATGCATGGCCCGATTTGCCTAATAAGCCAAGTTTTCCTGAATTAATATAGTTTCTCTAATTGTTTTCTTATGAAATGATAAAGCTACTCATTTCATTATGTATGAGGTCAATTTTTTTTTATTGGAGTTAAAATTAACGTAGATATATGACCGAACCTAACCAACCCTACCTAACCTAACCTAACCTATCTTTATAGGTTAGGTTAGGTTAGGTAGCCAAAAAAGTTAGGTTAGGTTAGGTTAGGTAGGTTAGGTAGTCGAAAACACATTAATTCATGAAAACTTGGCTTATTAGGCAAATCAGGCCTTGCATATTAGGCTGAGAAGTGCGTTCTGGCTACTAGGTACGACATATATATATATATATATATATATAATATATATATATATATATATATATATATATATATATATATATGTCGTACCTAATAGCCAGAACGCACTTCTCAGCCAACTATGCATGGCCCAATTTGCCTATTAAGCCAAGTTTTCATGAATTAATGTTTTTTCGACTACCTAACCTACCTAACCTAACCTAACCTAACTTTTTCTGCTACCTAACCTAACCTAACCGATAGAGATAGGTTAGGTTAGGTTAGGTAGGGTTGGTTAGGTTCGGTCATATATCTACGTTAATTTTAACTCCAATAAAAAAAATTGACCTCATACATAATGAAATGGGTAGCTTTATCATTTCATAAGAAAAAAATTAGAAAAAATATATAAATTCAGAAAAACTTGGCTTATTAGGCAAATCGGGCCTTGCATAGTAGGCTGAGAAGTGCGTTCTGGCTACTAGGTACGACATATATATATATATATATATATATATATATATATATATATATATATATATATATATATATATATATATATATATATATATATATATATGACAATGTCAGACCACGGAGGAAAATGAAACAGGAATTTCCTTAAGTACTTTCGTATATTAAATACATCTTCAGAAGGAAGATTCCTTCTGAAGATGTATTTAATATACGAAAGTACTTAAGGAAATTCCTATTTCATTTTCCTCCGTGGTCTGACATTGTCACATTCCTAATCACGTGTTTATTTTCGTGATATACATATATATATATATATATATATATATATATATATATATATATATATATATATATATATATATATATATATATATATATATATATATATATTTATATATATTTATATATATATATATATATATATATATATATATTTATATATATTTATATAATATATACATATATATATATATTTATTTTTTATTTTATTTATTTATTTTTTAAAAATATGTTATATTTATAAATATGTATGTATATTTAAATATTGATATATACCTGAGGGTCCAGGAGGCCATCTGTGTCCCCTCAGATGGTCTCCCTTATCACAGTCTATGGGTGTGTGTGAGTGCCCCTGTGAGTGTTCGGGTGAGGGTGTGTGTGTGTGTGTGAGTGTCCGGGTTTGTGTGAGGTTTGGTTCCAGGAAACATCCTTCCCCTTGCCCTCCCCATATCTCCTCCCTTATTCCCACCGTGGGTTCGAATCCCAGGTGATTAGACCTGCCGTAAGTCCATGGATCCAAGGTATCCATCCGTGGGCCCAACGGATTTCACCCCTTCCCCACTTTCCAAGGGCCAGGTCAATTCCAGCTATCCAGGAAACCTGTCGAAACAGAGGCAGCTACAGGAGGGGACACACAAATATTTGTGCCCTGCAGTTACACACCCGTTCCGACAGGCTCGATCGCAATCTATCCAGATGAGAACACGTTCTCTTCCGACTAGACCACGCTGGAGTCGCTGTATGTCCCAAATTTGGTTCCTTTATTTATAGTTAGTATTTTTGGTGTATTAATTGATTTGTTTAAAAAATTTTAATGACTTAGGTAGAGTGATTTAGGGAGTTGGCGGGGAGGTCGGGTTGTGTGTGTAGTGGATTGTACGAGATCGTGGTTTGTTAGTATTTATCTAGTTGTGTTCACCTAGTTGTGCTTGCGAGGGTTGAGCTCTGCTCTTTCGGCCCGCCTCTCAACTGAAAATCAATCAATTATTAATAACTAATAAAAAAAAAATCCAAACACACACAGAACACACACACACCCAGGAAGCAGCCCGCAACAGCTGTCTAACGCTCATTTACATATTTACTGCTAAGTAACAGAGGGCATCAGAATGATAGAAACTCTGCTGATTTCCGTTGGTGCCATCACCGGGGGATCGAATGAGCTAGGATTACGAGTCGGGAGCGACGTCCACTCAGCAATAAAGCCCCCTAGTTTGTGTATTAGTGCAAAAGATAATTTGGGAGAGGTTAAGGGAAAGGAATGACGTTTGGTGGCCTTGAAAGCTCTGGAAGGGAGGGAGTTGCCAGTTATGAATTAAAATTGTTATTTTTTTAAGATAGGATATATATGCAAAAGACGTTGCGAGATATAGTAAGAAAAGTGTTTCTGACTGAAGTTAGGTACTGTGTGATTGACTTGTATGTTAGGAAAAAGAATATTTATTAGAAACTTCGATAATCTTTAGAAATGTTTCTTCGCAAATAGTTGCAAATTATTGTGTGAAAAGCCTATGGTTACTGTACCTTAAACAAACACTCGTGAGCACAATTAGTCCACGGGATTCAGAGAGAGTGAGAATGAACAGCGAAATAGTAACAAAAAATGTGACAATGAGGGGAAACTATGTCATTCAAACGTTAACCATATAAATTACAGTAACACTAACTGAGCGTCCACATATATATTCCAATCAATTTATGTTAACCATTTTAGGGTTGGTTAGGTTCGGTTATATATCTACATTAGTTTTAACTCAAATGAAAAGAACTTAACTCATACATAATGAAATGAACAGTTTTATCATTTCATAAGAAAAAAATTAGAGAAAATATATTAATTCAGGAAAACTTGGCTTATTAGGCAAATCGGGCCTTGCATAGTAGGCTGAGAAGTGCGTTTCGGCTACTAGGTACGACAATATATATATATATATATATATATATATATATATATATATATATATATATATATATATATATATATATATATATATATATATATATATATATATATAAGGCAAGGCCCAATTTGCCTAATAAGCCAAGTTTTCATGAATTAATGTTTTTTCGTCTACCTAACCTAACCTATCCTAGCTTTTTTTGGCTACCTAACCTAACCTTACCTATATATATAGGTTAGGTTAGGTTAGGTAGGGTTGGTTAGGTTCGGTCATATATCTACGTTAATTTTAACTCCAAAAAAAAAATTGACCTCATACATAGTGAAAAGGGTAGCTTTATCATTTCATAAGAAAAAAATTATAGTAAATATATTAATTCAGGAAAACTTGGCTTATTAGGCAAATCGGGCCTTGAATAGTAGGCTGAGAAGTGAGTTCTGGCTACTAGGTACGATATATATATATATATATATATATATATATACGAAAGTACTTAAGGAAATTCCTGTTTCATTTTCCTCCATGGTCTGACATTGCCATATATATATATATATATATATATATATATATATATATATATATATATATATATATATATATATATATATATATATATATATATATATATGTCGTACCTAGTAGCCAGAACGCACTTCTCAGCTTACTATGCATGGCCCGATTTGCCTAATAAGCCAAGTTTTCCTGAATTAATATAGTTTCTCTAATTGTTTTCTTATGAAATGATAAAGCTACTCATTTCATTATGTATGAGGTCAATTTTTTTTTATTGGAGTTAAAATTAACGTAGATATATGACCGAACCTAACCAACCCTACCTAACCTAACCTAACCTATCTTTATAGGTTAGGTTAGGTTAGGTAGCCAAAAAAGTTAGGTTAGGTTAGGTTAGGTAGGTTAGGTAGTCGAAAACACATTAATTCATGAAAACTTGGCTTATTAGGCAAATCAGGCCTTGCATATTAGGCTGAGAAGTGCGTTCTGGCTACTAGGTACGACATATATATATATATATATATATATATATATATATATATATATATATATATATATATATATATATATATATATATATATATGTCGTACCTAATAGCCAGAACGCACTTCTCAGCCAACTATGCATGGCCCAATTTGCCTATTAAGCCAAGTTTTCATGAATTAATGTTTTTTCGACTACCTAACCTACCTAACCTAACCTAACCTAACTTTTTCTGCTACCTAACCTAACCTAACCGATAGAGATAGGTTAGGTTAGGTTAGGTAGGGTTGGTTAGGTTCGGTCATATATCTACGTTAATTTTAACTCCAATAAAAAAAATTGACCTCATACATAATGAAATGGGTAGCTTTATCATTTCATAAGAAAAAAATTAGAAAAAATATATAAATTCAGAAAAACTTGGCTTATTAGGCAAATCGGGCCTTGCATAGTAGGCTGAGAAGTGCGTTCTGGCTACTAGGTACGACATATATATATATATATATATATATATATATATATATATATATATATATATATATATATATATATATATATATATATATATATGACAATGTCAGACCACGGAGGAAAATGAAACAGGAATTTCCTTAAGTACTTTCGTATATTAAATACATCTTCAGAAGGAAGATTCCTTCTGAAGATGTATTTAATATACGAAAGTACTTAAGGAAATTCCTATTTCATTTTCCTCCGTGGTCTGACATTGTCACATTCCTAATCACGTGTTTATTTTCGTGATATACATATATATATATATATATATATATATATATATATATATATATATATATATATATATATATATATTATATATATATATATATTTTTATATATTATTATATATATTTATATATATATATATATATATATATTTATATATATTTATATATATATATACATATATATATATTTATTTTTTATTTTATTTATTTATTTTTTAAAAATATGTTATATTTATAAATATGTATGTATATTTAAATATTGATATATACCTGAGGGTCCAGGAGGCCATCTGTGTCCCCTCAGATGGTCTCCCTTATCACAGTCTATGGGTGTGTGTGAGTGCCCCTGTGAGTGTTCGGGTGAGGGTGTGTGTGTGTGTGTGAGTGTCCGGGTTTGTGTGAGGTTTGGTTCCAGGAAACATCCTTCCCCTTGCCCTCCCCATATCTCCTCCCTTATTCCCACCGTGGGTTCGAATCCCAGGTGATTAGACCTGCCGTAAGTCCATGGATCCAAGGTATCCATCCGTGGGCCCAACGGATTTCACCCCTTCCCCACTTTCCAAGGGCCAGGTCAATTCCAGCTATCCAGGAAACCTGTCGAAACAGAGGCAGCTACAGGAGGGGACACACAAATATTTGTGCCCTGCAGTTACACACCCGTTCCGACAGGCTCGATCGCAATCTATCCAGATGAGAACACGTTCTCTTCCGACTAGACCACGCTGGAGTCGCTGTATGTCCCAAATTTGGTTCCTTTATTTATAGTTAGTATTTTTGGTGTATTAATTGATTTGTTTAAAAAATTTTAATGACTTAGGTAGAGTGATTTAGGGAGTTGGCGGGGAGGTCGGGTTGTGTGTGTAGTGGATTGTACGAGATCGTGGTTTGTTAGTATTTATCTAGTTGTGTTCACCTAGTTGTGCTTGCGAGGGTTGAGCTCTGCTCTTTCGGCCCGCCTCTCAACTGAAAATCAATCAATTATTAATAACTAATAAAAAAAAAATCCAAACACACACAGACACACACACACACCCAGGAAGCAGCCCGCAACAGCTGTCTAACGCTCATTTACATATTTACTGCTAAGTAACAGAGGGCATCAGAATGATAGAAACTCTGCTGATTTCCGTTGGTGCCATCACCGGGGGATCGAATGAGCTAGGATTACGAGTCGGGAGCGACGTCCACTCAGCAATAAAGCCCCCTAGTTTGTGTATTAGTGCAAAAGATAATTTGGGAGAGGTTAAGGGAAAGGAATGACGTTTGGTGGCCTTGAAAGCTCTGGAAGGGAGGGGAGTTGCCAGTTATGAATTAAAATTGTTATTTTTTTAAGATAGGATATATATGCAAAAGACGTTGCGAGATATAGTAAGAAAAGTGTTTCTGACTGAAGTTAGGTACTGTGTGATTGACTTGTATGTTAGGAAAAAGAATATTTATTAGAAACTTCGATAATCTTTAGAAATGTTTCTTCGCAAATAGTTGCAAATTATTGTGTGAAAAGCCTATGGTTACTGTACCTTAAACAAACACTCGTGAGCACAATTAGTCCACGGGATTCAGAGAGAGTGAGAATGAACAGCGAAATAGTAACAAAAAATGTGACAATGAGGGGAAACTATGTCATTCAAACGTTAACCATATAAATTACAGTAACACTAACTGAGCGTCCACATATATATTCCAATCAATTTATGTTAACCATTTTAGGGTTGGTTAGGTTCGGTTATATATCTACATTAGTTTTAACTCAAATGAAAAGAACTTAACTCATACATAATGAAATGAACAGTTTTATCATTTCATAAGAAAAAAATTAGAGAAAATATATTAATTCAGGAAAACTTGGCTTATTAGGCAAATCGGGCCTTGCATAGTAGGCTGAGAAGTGCGTTTCGGCTACTAGGTACGACAAATATATATATATATATATATATATATATATATATATATATATATATATATATATATATATATATATATATATATATATATATATATATATATAAGGCAAGGCCCAATTTGCCTAATAAGCCAAGTTTTCATGAATTAATGTTTTTTCGTCTACCTAACCTAACCTATCCTAGCTTTTTTTGGCTACCTAACCTAACCTTACCTATATATATAGGTTAGGTTAGGTTAGGTAGGGTTGGTTAGGTTCGGTCATATATCTACGTTAATTTTAACTCCAATAAAAAAAATTGACCTCATACATAGTGAAAAGGGTAGCTTTATCATTTCATAAGAAAAAAATTATAGTAAATATATTAATTCAGGAAAACTTGGCTTATTAGGCAAATCGGGCCTTGAATAGTAGGCTGAGAAGTGAGTTCTGGCTACTAGGTACGATATATATATATATATATATATATATATATATACGAAAGTACTTAAGGAAATTCCTGTTTCATTTTCCTCCATGGTCTGACATTGCCATATATATATATATATATATATATATATATATATATATATATATATATATATATATATATATATATATATATATATATATATATATATATATGTCGTACCTAGTAGCCAGAACGCACTTCTCAGCTTACTATGCATGGCCCGATTTGCCTAATAAGCCAAGTTTTCCTGAATTAATATAGTTTCTCTAATTGTTTTCTTATGAAATGATAAAGCTACTCATTTCATTATGTATGAGGTCAATTTTTTTTTATTGGAGTTAAAATTAACGTAGATATATGACCGAACCTAACCAACCCTACCTAACCTAACCTAACCTATCTTTATAGGTTAGGTTAGGTTAGGTAGCCAAAAAAGTTAGGTTAGGTTAGGTTAGGTAGGTTAGGTAGTCGAAAACACATTAATTCATGAAAACTTGGCTTATTAGGCAAATCAGGCCTTGCATATTAGGCTGAGAAGTGCGTTCTGGCTACTAGGTACGACATATATATATATATATATATATATATATATATATATATATATATATATATATATATATATATATATGTCGTACCTAATAGCCAGAACGCACTTCTCAGCCAACTATGCATGGCCCAATTTGCCTATTAAGCCAAGTTTTCATGAATTAATGTTTTTTCGACTACCTAACCTACCTAACCTAACCTAACCTAACTTTTTCTGCTACCTAACCTAACCTAACCGATAGAGATAGGTTAGGTTAGGTTAGGTAGGGTTGGTTAGGTTCGGTCATATATCTACGTTAATTTTAACTCCAATAAAAAAAATTGACCTCATACATAATGAAATGGGTAGCTTTATCATTTCATAAGAAAAAAATTAGAAAAAATATATAAATTCAGAAAAACTTGGCTTATTAGGCAAATCGGGCCTTGCATAGTAGGCTGAGAAGTGCGTTCTGGCTACTAGGTACGACATATATATATATATATATATATATATATATATATATATATATATATATATATATATATATATATATATATATATATATATATATATATATATGACAATGTCAGACCACGGAGGAAAATGAAACAGGAATTTCCTTAAGTACTTTCGTATATTAAATACATCTTCAGAAGGAAGATTCCTTCTGAAGATGTATTTAATATACGAAAGTACTTAAGGAAATTCCTATTTCATTTTCCTCCGTGGTCTGACATTGTCACATTCC
>NC_091166.1:2348289-2350789 GCF_040958095.1 Procambarus clarkii
ATATATATATATATATATATATATATGTCGTACCTAGTAGCCAGAACGCACTTCTCAGCTTACTATGCATGGCCCGATTTGCCTAATAAGCCAAGTTTTCCTGAATTAATATAGTTTCTCTAATTGTTTTCTTATGAAATGATAAAGCTACTCATTTCATTATGTATGAGGTCAATTTTTTTTTATTGGAGTTAAAATTAACGTAGATATATGACCGAACCTAACCAACCCTACCTAACCTAACCTAACCTATCTTTATAGGTTAGGTTAGGTTAGGTAGCCAAAAAAGTTAGGTTAGGTTAGGTTAGGTAGGTTAGGTAGTCGAAAACACATTAATTCATGAAAACTTGGCTTATTAGGCAAATCAGGCCTTGCATATTAGGCTGAGAAGTGCGTTCTGGCTACTAGGTACGACATATATATATATATATATATATATATATATATATATATATATATATATATATATATATATATATGTCGTACCTAATAGCCAGAACGCACTTCTCAGCCAACTATGCATGGCCCAATTTGCCTATTAAGCCAAGTTTTCATGAATTAATGTTTTTTCGACTACCTAACCTACCTAACCTAACCTAACCTAACTTTTTCTGCTACCTAACCTAACCTAACCGATAGAGATAGGTTAGGTTAGGTTAGGTAGGGTTGGTTAGGTTCGGTCATATATCTACGTTAATTTTAACTCCAATAAAAAAAATTGACCTCATACATAATGAAATGGGTAGCTTTATCATTTCATAAGAAAAAAATTAGAAAAAATATATAAATTCAGAAAAACTTGGCTTATTAGGCAAATCGGGCCTTGCATAGTAGGCTGAGAAGTGCGTTCTGGCTACTAGGTACGACATATATATATATATATATATATATATATATATATATATATATATATATACATATATATATATATATATATATATATGACAATGTCAGACCACGGAGGAAAATGAAACAGGAATTTCCTTAAGTACTTTCGTATATTAAATACATCTTCAGAAGGAAGATTCCTTCTGAAGATGTATTTAATATACGAAAGTACTTAAGGAAATTCCTATTTCATTTTCCTCCGTGGTCTGACATTGTCACATTCCTAATCACGTGTTTATTTTCGTGATATACATATATATATATATATATATATATATATATATATATATATATATATATATATATATATATATATATATATATATATTTATATATATTTATATATATATTTATATATATATATATATATATATATTTATATATATTTATATATATATATACATATATATATATATTTATTTTTTATTTTATTTATTTATTTTTTAAAAATATGTTATATTTATAAATATGTATGTATATTTAAATATTGATATATACCTGAGGGTCCAGGAGGCCATCTGTGTCCCCTCAGATGGTCTCCCTTATCACAGTCTATGGGTGTGTGTGAGTGCCCCTGTGAGTGTTCGGGTGAGGGTGTGTGTGTGTGTGTGAGTGTCCGGGTTTGTGTGAGGTTTGGTTCCAGGAAACATCCTTCCCCTTGCCCTCCCCATATCTCCTCCCTTATTCCCACCGTGGGTTCGAATCCCAGGTGATTAGACCTGCCGTAAGTCCATGGATCCAAGGTATCCATCCGTGGGCCCAACGGATTTCACCCCTTCCCCACTTTCCAAGGGCCAGGTCAATTCCAGCTATCCAGGAAACCTGTCGAAACAGAGGCAGCTACAGGAGGGGACACACAAATATTTGTGCCCTGCAGTTACACACCCGTTCCGACAGGCTCGATCGCAATCTATCCAGATGAGAACACGTTCTCTTCCGACTAGACCACGCTGGAGTCGCTGTATGTCCCAAATTTGGTTCCTTTATTTATAGTTAGTATTTTTGGTGTATTAATTGATTTGTTTAAAAAATTTTAATGACTTAGGTAGAGTGATTTAGGGAGTTGGCGGGGAGGTCGGGTTGTGTGTGTAGTGGATTGTACGAGATCGTGGTTTGTTAGTATTTATCTAGTTGTGTTCACCTAGTTGTGCTTGCGAGGGTTGAGCTCTGCTCTTTCGGCCCGCCTCTCAACTGAAAATCAATCAATTATTAATAACTAATAAAAAAAAAATCCAAACACACACAGACACACACACACACCCAGGAAGCAGCCCGCAACAGCTGTCTAACGCTCATTTACATATTTACTGCTAAGTAACAGAGGGCATCAGAATGATAGAAACTCTGCTGATTTCCGTTGGTGCCATCACCGGGGGATCGAATGAGCTAGGATTACGAGTCGGGAGCGACGTCCACTCAGCAATAAAGCCCCCTAGTTTGTGTATTAGTGCAAAAGATAATTTGGGAGAGGTTAAGGGAAAGGAATGACGTTTGGTGGCCTTGAAAGCTCTGGAAGGGAGGGGAGTTGCCAGTTATGAATTAAAATTGTTATTTTTTTAAGATAGGATATATATGCAAAAGACGTTGCGAGATATAGTAAGAAAAGTGTTTC
>NC_091166.1:2360789-2378289 GCF_040958095.1 Procambarus clarkii
AATCCCAGGTGATTAGACCTGCCGTAAGTCCATGGATCCAAGGTATCCATCCGTGGGCCCAACGGATTTCACCCCTTCCCCACTTTCCAAGGGCCAGGTCAATTCCAGCTATCCAGGAAACCTGTCGAAACAGAGGCAGCTACAGGAGGGGACACACAAATATTTGTGCCCTGCAGTTACACACCCGTTCCGACAGGCTCGATCGCAATCTATCCAGATGAGAACACGTTCTCTTCCGACTAGACCACGCTGGAGTCGCTGTATGTCCCAAATTTGGTTCCTTTATTTATAGTTAGTATTTTTGGTGTATTAATTGATTTGTTTAAAAAATTTTAATGACTTAGGTAGAGTGATTTAGGGAGTTGGCGGGGAGGTCGGGTTGTGTGTGTAGTGGATTGTACGAGATCGTGGTTTGTTAGTATTTATCTAGTTGTGTTCACCTAGTTGTGCTTGCGAGGGTTGAGCTCTGCTCTTTCGGCCCGCCTCTCAACTGAAAATCAATCAATTATTAATAACTAATAAAAAAAAAATCCAAACACAGACAGACACACACACACACCCAGGAAGCAGCCCGCAACAGCTGTCTAACGCTCATTTACATATTTACTGCTAAGTAACAGAGGGCATCAGAATGATAGAAACTCTGCTGATTTCCGTTGGTGCCATCACCGGGGGATCGAATGAGCTAGGATTACGAGTCGGGAGCGACGTCCACTCAGCAATAAAGCCCCCTAGTTTGTGTATTAGTGCAAAAGATAATTTGGGAGAGGTTAAGGGAAAGGAATGACGTTTGGTGGCCTTGAAAGCTCTGGAAGGGAGGGGAGTTGCCAGTTATGAATTAAAATTGTTATTTTTTTAAGATAGGATATATATGCAAAAGACGTTGCGAGATATAGTAAGAAAAGTGTTTCTGACTGAAGTTAGGTACTGTGTGATTGACTTGTATGTTAGGAAAAAGAATATTTATTAGAAACTTCGATAATCTTTAGAAATGTTTCTTCGCAAATAGTTGCAAATTATTGTGTGAAAAGCCTATGGTTACTGTACCTTAAACAAACACTCGTGAGCACAATTAGTCCACGGGATTCAGAGAGAGTGAGAATGAACAGCGAAATAGTAACAAAAAATGTGACAATGAGGGGAAACTATGTCATTCAAACGTTAACCATATAAATTACAGTAACACTAACTGAGCGTCCACATATATATTCCAATCAATTTATGTTAACCATTTTAGGGTTGGTTAGGTTCGGTTATATATCTACATTAGTTTTAACTCAAATGAAAAGAACTTAACTCATACATAATGAAATGAACAGTTTTATCATTTCATAAGAAAAAAATTAGAGAAAATATATTAATTCAGGAAAACTTGGCTTATTAGGCAAATCGGGCCTTGCATAGTAGGCTGAGAAGTGCGTTTCGGCTACTAGGTACGACAAATATATATATATATATATATATATATATATATATATATATATATATATATATATATATAAGGCAAGGCCCAATTTGCCTAATAAGCCAAGTTTTCATGAATTAATGTTTTTTCGTCTACCTAACCTAACCTATCCTAGCTTTTTTTGGCTACCTAACCTAACCTTACCTATATATATAGGTTAGGTTAGGTTAGGTAGGGTTGGTTAGGTTCGGTCATATATCTACGTTAATTTTAACTCCAATAAAAAAAATTGACCTCATACATAGTGAAAAGGGTAGCTTTATCATTTCATAAGAAAAAAATTATAGTAAATATATTAATTCAGGAAAACTTGGCTTATTAGGCAAATCGGGCCTTGAATAGTAGGCTGAGAAGTGAGTTCTGGCTACTAGGTACGATATATATATATATATATATATATATATATGTCGTACCTAGTAGCCAGAACTCACTTCTCAGCCTACTATGCGAGGCCCGATTTGCCTAATAAGCCAAGTTTTACTGAATTATTATATTTTCTCTAATTTTTTTCTTATGAAATGATAAAGCTACCCATTTCATTATGTATGAGGTCAATTTTTTTTAATTAGAGTTAAAATTAACGTAGATATATGACCGAACCTAACCAACCCTACCTAACCTAACCTAACCTATCTCTATAGGTTAGGTTAGGTTAGGTGGCCGAAAACGTTAGGTTAGGTTAGGTTAGGTAGGTTAGGTTGTCGAAAAGACATTAATTCATGAAAACTAGGCTTATTAGGCAAATCGGGCCTTGCATAGTAGGCTGAGAAGTGAGTTCTGGCTACTAGGTACGACATATATATATATACGAAAGTACTTAAGGAAATTCCTGTTTCATTTTCCTCCATGGTCTGACATTGCCATATATATATATATATATATATATATATATATATATATATATATATATATATATATATATATATATATATATATATATATATATATATGTCGTACCTAGTAGCCAGAACGCACTTCTCAGCTTACTATGCATGGCCCGATTTGCCTAATAAGCCAAGTTTTCCTGAATTAATATAGTTTCTCTAATTGTTTTCTTATGAAATGATAAAGCTACTCATTTCATTATGTATGAGGTCAATTTTTTTTTATTGGAGTTAAAATTAACGTAGATATATGACCGAACCTAACCAACCCTACCTAACCTAACCTAACCTATCTTTATAGGTTAGGTTAGGTTAGGTAGCCAAAAAAGTTAGGTTAGGTTAGGTTAGGTAGGTTAGGTAGTCGAAAACACATTAATTCATGAAAACTTGGCTTATTAGGCAAATCAGGCCTTGCATATTAGGCTGAGAAGTGCGTTCTGGCTACTAGGTACGACATATATATATATATATATATATATATATATATATATATATATATATATATATATATATATATATATGTCGTACCTAATAGCCAGAACGCACTTCTCAGCCAACTATGCATGGCCCAATTTGCCTATTAAGCCAAGTTTTCATGAATTAATGTTTTTTCGACTACCTAACCTACCTAACCTAACCTAACCTAACTTTTTCTGCTACCTAACCTAACCTAACCGATAGAGATAGGTTAGGTTAGGTTAGGTAGGGTTGGTTAGGTTCGGTCATATATCTACGTTAATTTTAACTCCAATAAAAAAAATTGACCTCATACATAATGAAATGGGTAGCTTTATCATTTCATAAGAAAAAAATTAGAAAAAATATATAAATTCAGAAAAACTTGGCTTATTAGGCAAATCGGGCCTTGCATAGTAGGCTGAGAAGTGCGTTCTGGCTACTAGGTACGACATATATATATATATATATATATATATATATATATATATATATATATACATATATATATATATATATATATATATATATATATATATATATATATATGACAATGTCAGACCACGGAGGAAAATGAAACAGGAATTTCCTTAAGTACTTTCGTATATTAAATACATCTTCAGAAGGAAGATTCCTTCTGAAGATGTATTTAATATACGAAAGTACTTAAGGAAATTCCTATTTCATTTTCCTCCGTGGTCTGACATTGTCACATTCCTAATCACGTGTTTATTTTCGTGATATACATATATATATATATATATATATATATATATATATATATATATATATATATATATATATATATATATATATATATATATATATATTTATATATATTTATATATATATTTATATATATATATATATATATATATATTTATATATATTTATATATATATATACATATATATATATATTTATTTTTTATTTTATTTATTTATTTTTTAAAAATATGTTATATTTATAAATATGTATGTATATTTAAATATTGATATATACCTGAGGGTCCAGGAGGCCATCTGTGTCCCCTCAGATGGTCTCCCTTATCACAGTCTATGGGTGTGTGTGAGTGCCCCTGTGAGTGTTCGGGTGAGGGTGTGTGTGTGTGTGTGAGTGTCCGGGTTTGTGTGAGGTTTGGTTCCAGGAAACATCCTTCCCCTTGCCCTCCCCATATCTCCTCCCTTATTCCCACCGTGGGTTCGAATCCCAGGTGATTAGACCTGCCGTAAGTCCATGGATCCAAGGTATCCATCCGTGGGCCCAACGGATTTCACCCCTTCCCCACTTTCCAAGGGCCAGGTCAATTCCAGCTATCCAGGAAACCTGTCGAAACAGAGGCAGCTACAGGAGGGGACACACAAATATTTGTGCCCTGCAGTTACACACCCGTTCCGACAGGCTCGATCGCAATCTATCCAGATGAGAACACGTTCTCTTCCGACTAGACCACGCTGGAGTCGCTGTATGTCCCAAATTTGGTTCCTTTATTTATAGTTAGTATTTTTGGTGTATTAATTGATTTGTTTAAAAAATTTTAATGACTTAGGTAGAGTGATTTAGGGAGTTGGCGGGGAGGTCGGGTTGTGTGTGTAGTGGATTGTACGAGATCGTGGTTTGTTAGTATTTATCTAGTTGTGTTCACCTAGTTGTGCTTGCGAGGGTTGAGCTCTGCTCTTTCGGCCCGCCTCTCAACTGAAAATCAATCAATTATTAATAACTAATAAAAAAAAAATCCAAACACACACAGACACACACACACACCCAGGAAGCAGCCCGCAACAGCTGTCTAACGCTCATTTACATATTTACTGCTAAGTAACAGAGGGCATCAGAATGATAGAAACTCTGCTGATTTCCGTTGGTGCCATCACCGGGGGATCGAATGAGCTAGGATTACGAGTCGGGAGCGACGTCCACTCAGCAATAAAGCCCCCTAGTTTGTGTATTAGTGCAAAAGATAATTTGGGAGAGGTTAAGGGAAAGGAATGACGTTTGGTGGCCTTGAAAGCTCTGGAAGGGAGGGGAGTTGCCAGTTATGAATTAAAATTGTTATTTTTTTAAGATAGGATATATATGCAAAAGACGTTGCGAGATATAGTAAGAAAAGTGTTTCTGACTGAAGTTAGGTACTGTGTGATTGACTTGTATGTTAGGAAAAAGAATATTTATTAGAAACTTCGATAATCTTTAGAAATGTTTCTTCGCAAATAGTTGCAAATTATTGTGTGAAAAGCCTATGGTTACTGTACCTTAAACAAACACTCGTGAGCACAATTAGTCCACGGGATTCAGAGAGAGTGAGAATGAACAGCGAAATAGTAACAAAAAATGTGACAATGAGGGGAAACTATGTCATTCAAACGTTAACCATATAAATTACAGTAACACTAACTGAGCGTCCACATATATATTCCAATCAATTTATGTTAACCATTTTAGGGTTGGTTAGGTTCGGTTATATATCTACATTAGTTTTAACTCAAATGAAAAGAACTTAACTCATACATAATGAAATGAACAGTTTTATCATTTCATAAGAAAAAAATTAGAGAAAATATATTAATTCAGGAAAACTTGGCTTATTAGGCAAATCGGGCCTTGCATAGTAGGCTGAGAAGTGCGTTTCGGCTACTAGGTACGACAAATATATATATATATATATATATATATATATATATATATATATATATATATATATATATATATATATATATATATATATATATAAGGCAAGGCCCAATTTGCCTAATAAGCCAAGTTTTCATGAATTAATGTTTTTTCGTCTACCTAACCTAACCTATCCTAGCTTTTTTTGGCTACCTAACCTAACCTTACCTATATATATAGGTTAGGTTAGGTTAGGTAGGGTTGGTTAGGTTCGGTCATATATCTACGTTAATTTTAACTCCAATAAAAAAAATTGACCTCATACGTAGTGAAAAGGGTAGCTTTATCATTTCATAAGAAAAAAATTATAGTAAATATATTAATTCAGGAAAACTTGGCTTATTAGGCAAATCGGGCCTTGAATAGTAGGCTGAGAAGTGAGTTCTGGCTACTAGGTACGATATATATATATATATATATATATATATATGTCGTACCTAGTAGCCAGAACTCACTTCTCAGCCTACTATGCGAGGCCCGATTTGCCTAATAAGCCAAGTTTTACTGAATTATTATATTTTCTCTAATTTTTTTCTTATGAAATGATAAAGCTACCCATTTCATTATGTATGAGGTCAATTTTTTTTAATTAGAGTTAAAATTAACGTAGATATATGACCGAACCTAACCAACCCTACCTAACCTAACCTAACCTATCTCTATAGGTTAGGTTAGGTTAGGTGGCCGAAAACGTTAGGTTAGGTTAGGTTAGGTAGGTTAGGTTGTCGAAAAGACATTAATTCATGAAAACTAGGCTTATTAGGCAAATCGGGCCTTGCATAGTAGGCTGAGAAGTGAGTTCTGGCTACTAGGTACGACATATATATATATACGAAAGTACTTAAGGAAATTCCTGTTTCATTTTCCTCCATGGTCTGACATTGCCATATATATATATATATATATATATATATATATATATATATATATATATATATATATGTCGTACCTAGTAGCCAGAACGCACTTCTCAGCCTACTATGCAATGCCCGATTTGCCTAATAAGCCAAGTTTTCCTGAATTAATATATTTTCTCTAAATTTTTTCTTATGAAATGATAAAGCTACCCATTTCATTATGCATGAGTTCAATTTTTTTTCATTGGAGTTAAAATTAACGTAGATATATGACCGAACCTAACCAACCCTACCTAACCTAACCTAACCTATATTTATAGGTAAGGTTAGGTTAGGTAGCCAAAAAAAGCTATGTTAGGTTAGGTTAGGTAGGTTAGGTAGACGAAAAAACATTAATTCATGAAAACTTGGCTTATTAGGCAAATCGGGCCTTGAATAGTAGGCTGAGAAGTGCGTTCTGGCTATTAGGTACGACATATATATATATATATATATATATATATATATATATATATATATATATATATATGTCGTACCTAGTAGCCAGAACGCACTTCTCAGCTTACTATGCATGGCCCGATTTGCCTAATAAGCCAAGTTTTCCTGAATTAATATAGTTTCTCTAATTGTTTTCTTATGAAATGATAAAGCTACTCATTTCATTATGTATGAGGTCAATTTTTTTTTATTGGAGTTAAAATTAACGTAGATATATGACCGAACCTAACCAACCCTACCTAACCTAACCTAACCTATCTTTATAGGTTAGGTTAGGTTAGGTAGCCAAAAAAGTTAGGTTAGGTTAGGTTAGGTAGGTTAGGTAGTCGAAAACACATTAATTCATGAAAACTTGGCTTATTAGGCAAATCAGGCCTTGCATATTAGGCTGAGAAGTGCGTTCTGGCTACTAGGTACGACATATATATATATATATATATATATATATATATATATATATATATATATATATATATATATATATATATATATATATGTCGTACCTAATAGCCAGAACGCACTTCTCAGCCAACTATGCATGGCCCAATTTGCCTATTAAGCCAAGTTTTCATGAATTAATGTTTTTTCGACTACCTAACCTACCTAACCTAACCTAACCTAACTTTTTCTGCTACCTAACCTAACCTAACCGATAGAGATAGGTTAGGTTAGGTTAGGTAGGGTTGGTTAGGTTCGGTCATATATCTACGTTAATTTTAACTCCAATAAAAAAAATTGACCTCATACATAATGAAATGGGTAGCTTTATCATTTCATAAGAAAAAAATTAGAAAAAATATATAAATTCAGAAAAACTTGGCTTATTAGGCAAATCGGGCCTTGCATAGTAGGCTGAGAAGTGCGTTCTGGCTACTAGGTACGACATATATATATATATATATATATATATATATATATATATATATATATATATATATACATATATATATATATATATATATATATATATATATATATATATATATATATGACAATGTCAGACCACGGAGGAAAATGAAACAGGAATTTCCTTAAGTACTTTCGTATATTAAATACATCTTCAGAAGGAAGATTCCTTCTGAAGATGTATTTAATATACGAAAGTACTTAAGGAAATTCCTATTTCATTTTCCTCCGTGGTCTGACATTGTCACATTCCTAATCACGTGTTTATTTTCGTGATATACATATATATATATATATATATATATATGTCGTACCTAGTAGCCAGAACTCACTTCTCAGCCTACTATGCAAGGCCCGATTTGCCTAATAAGCCAAGTTTTCATGAATGAATGTTTTTTCGTCTACCTAACCTACCTAACCTAACCTAACCTAGCTTTTTTTGGCTACTTAACCTAACCTTACATATAAAGATAGGTTAGGTTAGGTTAGGTAGGGTTGGTTAGGTTCGGTCATATATCTACGTTAATTTTAACTCCAATAAAAAAAAATTGACCTCATACTTAGTGAAAAGGGCAGCTTTATCATTTCATAAGAAAAGAATTATAGAAAATATATTAATTCAGGAAAACTTGGCTTATTAGGCAAATCGGGCCTTGCATAGTAGGCTGAGAAGTGAGTTCTGGCTACTAGGTACGACATATATATATATATATATATATATATATATATATATATATATATATATATATATATATTTATATATATTTATATATATATTTATATATATATATATATATATATTTATATATATTTATATATATATATACATATATATATATATTTATTTTTTATTTTATTTATTTATTTTTTAAAAATATGTTATATTTATAAATATGTATGTATATTTAAATATTGATATATACCTGAGGGTCCAGGAGGCCATCTGTGTCCCCTCAGATGGTCTCCCTTATCACAGTCTATGGGTGTGTGTGAGTGCCCCTGTGAGTGTTCGGGTGAGGGTGTGTGTGTGTGTGTGAGTGTCCGGGTTTGTGTGAGGTTTGGTTCCAGGAAACATCCTTCCCCTTGCCCTCCCCATATCTCCTCCCTTATTCCCACCGTGGGTTCGAATCCCAGGTGATTAGACCTGCCGTAAGTCCATGGATCCAAGGTATCCATCCGTGGGCCCAACGGATTTCACCCCTTCCCCACTTTCCAAGGGCCAGGTCAATTCCAGCTATCCAGGAAACCTGTCGAAACAGAGGCAGCTACAGGAGGGGACACACAAATATTTGTGCCCTGCAGTTACACACCCGTTCCGACAGGCTCGATCGCAATCTATCCAGATGAGAACACGTTCTCTTCCGACTAGACCACGCTGGAGTCGCTGTATGTCCCAAATTTGGTTCCTTTATTTATAGTTAGTATTTTTGGTGTATTAATTGATTTGTTTAAAAAATTTTAATGACTTAGGTAGAGTGATTTAGGGAGTTGGCGGGGAGGTCGGGTTGTGTGTGTAGTGGATTGTACGAGATCGTGGTTTGTTAGTATTTATCTAGTTGTGTTCACCTAGTTGTGCTTGCGAGGGTTGAGCTCTGCTCTTTCGGCCCGCCTCTCAACTGAAAATCAATCAATTATTAATAACTAATAAAAAAAAAATCCAAACACACACAGACACACACACACACCCAGGAAGCAGCCCGCAACAGCTGTCTAACGCTCATTTACATATTTACTGCTAAGTAACAGAGGGCATCAGAATGATAGAAACTCTGCTGATTTCCGTTGGTGCCATCACCGGGGGATCGAATGAGCTAGGATTACGAGTCGGGAGCGACGTCCACTCAGCAATAAAGCCCCCTAGTTTGTGTATTAGTGCAAAAGATAATTTGGGAGAGGTTAAGGGAAAGGAATGACGTTTGGTGGCCTTGAAAGCTCTGGAAGGGAGGGGAGTTGCCAGTTATGAATTAAAATTGTTATTTTTTTAAGATAGGATATATATGCAAAAGACGTTGCGAGATATAGTAAGAAAAGTGTTTCTGACTGAAGTTAGGTACTGTGTGATTGACTTGTATGTTAGGAAAAAGAATATTTATTAGAAACTTCGATAATCTTTAGAAATGTTTCTTCGCAAATAGTTGCAAATTATTGTGTGAAAAGCCTATGGTTACTGTACCTTAAACAAACACTCGTGAGCACAATTAGTCCACGGGATTCAGAGAGAGTGAGAATGAACAGCGAAATAGTAACAAAAAATGTGACAATGAGGGGAAACTATGTCATTCAAACGTTAACCATATAAATTACAGTAACACTAACTGAGCGTCCACATATATATTCCAATCAATTTATGTTAACCATTTTAGGGTTGGTTAGGTTCGGTTATATATCTACATTAGTTTTAACTCAAATGAAAAGAACTTAACTCATACATAATGAAATGAACAGTTTTATCATTTCATAAGAAAAAAATTAGAGAAAATATATTAATTCAGGAAAACTTGGCTTATTAGGCAAATCGGGCCTTGCATAGTAGGCTGAGAAGTGCGTTTCGGCTACTAGGTACGACAAATATATATATATATATATATATATATATATATATATATATATATATATATATATATATATATATATATATATATATATATATATATATATATATAAGGCAAGGCCCAATTTGCCTAATAAGCCAAGTTTTCATGAATTAATGTTTTTTCGTCTACCTAACCTAACCTATCCTAGCTTTTTTTGGCTACCTAACCTAACCTTACCTATATATATAGGTTAGGTTAGGTTAGGTAGGGTTGGTTAGGTTCGGTCATATATCTACGTTAATTTTAACTCCAATAAAAAAAATTGACCTCATACATAGTGAAAAGGGTAGCTTTATCATTTCATAAGAAAAAAATTATAGTAAATATATTAATTCAGGAAAACTTGGCTTATTAGGCAAATCGGGCCTTGAATAGTAGGCTGAGAAGTGAGTTCTGGCTACTAGGTACGATATATATATATATATATATATATATATATGTCGTACCTAGTAGCCAGAACTCACTTCTCAGCCTACTATGCGAGGCCCGATTTGCCTAATAAGCCAAGTTTTACTGAATTATTATATTTTCTCTAATTTTTTTCTTATGAAATGATAAAGCTACCCATTTCATTATGTATGAGGTCAATTTTTTTTAATTAGAGTTAAAATTAACGTAGATATATGACCGAACCTAACCAACCCTACCTAACCTAACCTAACCTATCTCTATAGGTTAGGTTAGGTTAGGTGGCCGAAAACGTTAGGTTAGGTTAGGTTAGGTAGGTTAGGTTGTCGAAAAGACATTAATTCATGAAAACTAGGCTTATTAGGCAAATCGGGCCTTGCATAGTAGGCTGAGAAGTGAGTTCTGGCTACTAGGTACGACATATATATATATACGAAAGTACTTAAGGAAATTCCTGTTTCATTTTCCTCCATGGTCTGACATTGCCATATATATATATATATATATATATATATATATATATATATATATATATATATATATATATATATATATATATATATATATATATATATATGTCGTACCTAGTAGCCAGAACGCACTTCTCAGCTTACTATGCATGGCCCGATTTGCCTAATAAGCCAAGTTTTCCTGAATTAATATAGTTTCTCTAATTGTTTTCTTATGAAATGATAAAGCTACTCATTTCATTATGTATGAGGTCAATTTTTTTTTATTGGAGTTAAAATTAACGTAGATATATGACCGAACCTAACCAACCCTACCTAACCTAACCTAACCTATCTTTATAGGTTAGGTTAGGTTAGGTAGCCAAAAAAGTTAGGTTAGGTTAGGTTAGGTAGGTTAGGTAGTCGAAAACACATTAATTCATGAAAACTTGGCTTATTAGGCAAATCAGGCCTTGCATATTAGGCTGAGAAGTGCGTTCTGGCTACTAGGTACGACATATATATATATATATATATATATATATATATATATATATATATATATATATATATATATATATATATATATATATGTCGTACCTAATAGCCAGAACGCACTTCTCAGCCAACTATGCATGGCCCAATTTGCCTATTAAGCCAAGTTTTCATGAATTAATGTTTTTTCGACTACCTAACCTACCTAACCTAACCTAACCTAACTTTTTCTGCTACCTAACCTAACCTAACCGATAGAGATAGGTTAGGTTAGGTTAGGTAGGGTTGGTTAGGTGTTTTATATATATATATATATATATATATATATATATATATATATATATATATATATATATATATATATATATATATATATATATATATATATATATATATATTTATATATATTTATATATATATTTATATATATATATATATATATATATATTTATATATATTTATATATATATATACATATATATATATATTTATTTTTTATTTTATTTATTTATTTTTTAAAAATATGTTATATTTATAAATATGTATGTATATTTAAATATTGATATATACCTGAGGGTCCAGGAGGCCATCTGTGTCCCCTCAGATGGTCTCCCTTATCACAGTCTATGGGTGTGTGTGAGTGCCCCTGTGAGTGTTCGGGTGAGGGTGTGTGTGTGTGTGTGAGTGTCCGGGTTTGTGTGAGGTTTGGTTCCAGGAAACATCCTTCCCCTTGCCCTCCCCATATCTCCTCCCTTATTCCCACCGTGGGTTCGAATCCCAGGTGATTAGACCTGCCGTAAGTCCATGGATCCAAGGTATCCATCCGTGGGCCCAACGGATTTCACCCCTTCCCCACTTTCCAAGGGCCAGGTCAATTCCAGCTATCCAGGAAACCTGTCGAAACAGAGGCAGCTACAGGAGGGGACACACAAATATTTGTGCCCTGCAGTTACACACCCGTTCCGACAGGCTCGATCGCAATCTATCCAGATGAGAACACGTTCTCTTCCGACTAGACCACGCTGGAGTCGCTGTATGTCCCAAATTTGGTTCCTTTATTTATAGTTAGTATTTTTGGTGTATTAATTGATTTGTTTAAAAAATTTTAATGACTTAGGTAGAGTGATTTAGGGAGTTGGCGGGGAGGTCGGGTTGTGTGTGTAGTGGATTGTACGAGATCGTGGTTTGTTAGTATTTATCTAGTTGTGTTCACCTAGTTGTGCTTGCGAGGGTTGAGCTCTGCTCTTTCGGCCCGCCTCTCAACTGAAAATCAATCAATTATTAATAACTAATAAAAAAAAAATCCAAACACACACAGACACACACACACACCCAGGAAGCAGCCCGCAACAGCTGTCTAACGCTCATTTACATATTTACTGCTAAGTAACAGAGGGCATCAGAATGATAGAAACTCTGCTGATTTCCGTTGGTGCCATCACCGGGGGATCGAATGAGCTAGGATTACGAGTCGGGAGCGACGTCCACTCAGCAATAAAGCCCCCTAGTTTGTGTATTAGTGCAAAAGATAATTTGGGAGAGGTTAAGGGAAAGGAATGACGTTTGGTGGCCTTGAAAGCTCTGGAAGGGAGGGGAGTTGCCAGTTATGAATTAAAATTGTTATTTTTTTAAGATAGGATATATATGCAAAAGACGTTGCGAGATATAGTAAGAAAAGTGTTTCTGACTGAAGTTAGGTACTGTGTGATTGACTTGTATGTTAGGAAAAAGAATATTTATTAGAAACTTCGATAATCTTTAGAAATGTTTCTTCGCAAATAGTTGCAAATTATTGTGTGAAAAGCCTATGGTTACTGTACCTTAAACAAACACTCGTGAGCACAATTAGTCCACGGGATTCAGAGAGAGTGAGAATGAACAGCGAAATAGTAACAAAAAATGTGACAATGAGGGGAAACTATGTCATTCAAACGTTAACCATATAAATTACAGTAACACTAACTGAGCGTCCACATATATATTCCAATCAATTTATGTTAACCATTTTAGGGTTGGTTAGGTTCGGTTATATATCTACATTAGTTTTAACTCAAATGAAAAGAACTTAACTCATACATAATGAAATGAACAGTTTTATCATTTCATAAGAAAAAAATTAGAGAAAATATATTAATTCAGGAAAACTTGGCTTATTAGGCAAATCGGGCCTTGCATAGTAGGCTGAGAAGTGCGTTTCGGCTACTAGGTACGACAAATATATATATATATATATATATATATATATATATATATATATATATATATATATATATATATATATATATATATATATATATATATATATATATATATAAGGCAAGGCCCAATTTGCCTAATAAGCCAAGTTTTCATGAATTAATGTTTTTTCGTCTACCTAACCTAACCTATCCTAGCTTTTTTTGGCTACCTAACCTAACCTTACCTATATATATAGGTTAGGTTAGGTTAGGTAGGGTTGGTTAGGTTCGGTCATATATCTACGTTAATTTTAACTCCAATAAAAAAAATTGACCTCATACATAGTGAAAAGGGTAGCTTTATCATTTCATAAGAAAAAAATTATAGTAAATATATTAATTCAGGAAAACTTGGCTTATTAGGCAAATCGGGCCTTGAATAGTAGGCTGAGAAGTGAGTTCTGGCTACTAGGTACGATATATATATATATATATATATATATATATGTCGTACCTAGTAGCCAGAACTCACTTCTCAGCCTACTATGCGAGGCCCGATTTGCCTAATAAGCCAAGTTTTACTGAATTATTATATTTTCTCTAATTTTTTTCTTATGAAATGATAAAGCTACCCATTTCATTATGTATGAGGTCAATTTTTTTTAATTAGAGTTAAAATTAACGTAGATATATGACCGAACCTAACCAACCCTACCTAACCTAACCTAACCTATCTCTATAGGTTAGGTTAGGTTAGGTGGCCGAAAACGTTAGGTTAGGTTAGGTTAGGTAGGTTAGGTTGTCGAAAAGACATTAATTCATGAAAACTAGGCTTATTAGGCAAATCGGGCCTTGCATAGTAGGCTGAGAAGTGAGTTCTGGCTACTAGGTACGACATATATATATATACGAAAGTACTTAAGGAAATTCCTGTTTCATTTTCCTCCATGGTCTGACATTGCCATATATATATATATATATATATATATATATATATATATATATATATATATATATATATATATATATATATATATATATATATATATATATATATATATATGTCGTACCTAGTAGCCAGAACGCACTTCTCAGCTTACTATGCATGGCCCGATTTGCCTAATAAGCCAAGTTTTCCTGAATTAATATAGTTTCTCTAATTGTTTTCTTATGAAATGATAAAGCTACTCATTTCATTATGTATGAGGTCAATTTTTTTTTATTGGAGTTAAAATTAACGTAGATATATGACCGAACCTAACCAACCCTACCTAACCTAACCTAACCTATCTTTATAGGTTAGGTTAGGTTAGGTAGCCAAAAAAGTTAGGTTAGGTTAGGTTAGGTAGGTTAGGTAGTCGAAAACACATTAATTCATGAAAACTTGGCTTATTAGGCAAATCAGGCCTTGCATATTAGGCTGAGAAGTGCGTTCTGGCTACTAGGTACGACATATATATATATATATATATATATATATATATATATATATATATATATATATATATATATATATATGTCGTACCTAATAGCCAGAACGCACTTCTCAGCCAACTATGCATGGCCCAATTTGCCTATTAAGCCAAGTTTTCATGAATTAATGTTTTTTCGACTACCTAACCTACCTAACCTAACCTAACCTAACTTTTTCTGCTACCTAACCTAACCTAACCGATAGAGATAGGTTAGGTTAGGTTAGGTAGGGTTGGTTAGGTGTTTTATATATATATATATATATATATATATATATATATATATATATATATATATATATATATATATATATATATATATATATATATATATATATATATTTATATATATTTATATATATATTTATATATATATATATATATATATATTTATATATATTTATATATATATATACATATATATATATATTTATTTTTTATTTTATTTATTTATTTTTTAAAAATATGTTATATTTATAAATATGTATGTATATTTAAATATTGATATATACCTGAGGGTCCAGGAGGCCATCTGTGTCCCCTCAGATGGTCTCCCTTATCACAGTCTATGGGTGTGTGTGAGTGCCCCTGTGAGTGTTCGGGTGAGGGTGTGTGTGTGTGTGTGAGTGTCCGGGTTTGTGTGAGGTTTGGTTCCAGGAAACATCCTTCCCCTTGCCCTCCCCATATCTCCTCCCTTATTCCCACCGTGGGTTCGAATCCCAGGTGATTAGACCTGCCGTAAGTCCATGGATCCAAGGTATCCATCCGTGGGCCCAACGGATTTCACCCCTTCCCCACTTTCCAAGGGCCAGGTCAATTCCAGCTATCCAGGAAACCTGTCGAAACAGAGGCAGCTACAGGAGGGGACACACAAATATTTGTGCCCTGCAGTTACACACCCGTTCCGACAGGCTCGATCGCAATCTATCCAGATGAGAACACGTTCTCTTCCGACTAGACCACGCTGGAGTCGCTGTATGTCCCAAATTTGGTTCCTTTATTTATAGTTAGTATTTTTGGTGTATTAATTGATTTGTTTAAAAAATTTTAATGACTTAGGTAGAGTGATTTAGGGAGTTGGCGGGGAGGTCGGGTTGTGTGTGTAGTGGATTGTACGAGATCGTGGTTTGTTAGTATTTATCTAGTTGTGTTCACCTAGTTGTGCTTGCGAGGGTTGAGCTCTGCTCTTTCGGCCCGCCTCTCAACTGAAAATCAATCAATTATTAATAACTAATAAAAAAAAAATCCAAACACACACAGACACACACACACACCCAGGAAGCAGCCCGCAACAGCTGTCTAACGCTCATTTACATATTTACTGCTAAGTAACAGAGGGCATCAGAATGATAGAAACTCTGCTGATTTCCGTTGGTGCCATCACCGGGGGATCGAATGAGCTAGGATTACGAGTCGGGAGCGACGTCCACTCAGCAATAAAGCCCCCTAGTTTGTGTATTAGTGCAAAAGATAATTTGGGAGAGGTTAAGGGAAAGGAATGACGTTTGGTGGCCTTGAAAGCTCTGGAAGGGAGGGGAGTTGCCAGTTATGAATTAAAATTGTTATTTTTTTAAGATAGGATATATATGCAAAAGACGTTGCGAGATATAGTAAGAAAAGTGTTTCTGACTGAAGTTAGGTACTGTGTGATTGACTTGTATGTTAGGAAAAAGAATATTTATTAGAAACTTCGATAATCTTTAGAAATGTTTCTTCGCAAATAGTTGCAAATTATTGTGTGAAAAGCCTATGGTTACTGTACCTTAAACAAACACTCGTGAGCACAATTAGTCCACGGGATTCAGAGAGAGTGAGAATGAACAGCGAAATAGTAACAAAAAATGTGACAATGAGGGGAAACTATGTCATTCAAACGTTAACCATATAAATTACAGTAACACTAACTGAGCGTCCACATATATATTCCAATCAATTTATGTTAACCATTTTAGGGTTGGTTAGGTTCGGTTATATATCTACATTAGTTTTAACTCAAATGAAAAGAACTTAACTCATACATAATGAAATGAACAGTTTTATCATTTCATAAGAAAAAAATTAGAGAAAATATATTAATTCAGGAAAACTTGGCTTATTAGGCAAATCGGGCCTTGCATAGTAGGCTGAGAAGTGCGTTTCGGCTACTAGGTACGACAAATATATATATAT
>NC_091166.1:2380789-2385789 GCF_040958095.1 Procambarus clarkii
TGTCCCAAATTTGGTTCCTTTATTTATAGTTAGTATTTTTGGTGTATTAATTGATTTGTTTAAAAAATTTTAATGACTTAGGTAGAGTGATTTAGGGAGTTGGCGGGGAGGTCGGGTTGTGTGTGTAGTGGATTGTACGAGATCGTGGTTTGTTAGTATTTATCTAGTTGTGTTCACCTAGTTGTGCTTGCGAGGGTTGAGCTCTGCTCTTTCGGCCCGCCTCTCAACTGAAAATCAATCAATTATTAATAACTAATAAAAAAAAATCCAAACACACACAGACACACACACACACCCAGGAAGCAGCCCGCAACAGCTGTCTAACGCTCATTTACATATTTACTGCTAAGTAACAGAGGGCATCAGAATGATAGAAACTCTGCTGATTTCCGTTGGTGCCATCACCGGGGGATCGAATGAGCTAGGATTACGAGTCGGGAGCGACGTCCACTCAGCAATAAAGCCCCCTAGTTTGTGTATTAGTGCAAAAGATAATTTGGGAGAGGTTAAGGGAAAGGAATGACGTTTGGTGGCCTTGAAAGCTCTGGAAGGGAGGGGAGTTGCCAGTTATGAATTAAAATTGTTATTTTTTTAAGATAGGATATATATGCAAAAGACGTTGCGAGATATAGTAAGAAAAGTGTTTCTGACTGAAGTTAGGTACTGTGTGATTGACTTGTATGTTAGGAAAAAGAATATTTATTAGAAACTTCGATAATCTTTAGAAATGTTTCTTCGCAAATAGTTGCAAATTATTGTGTGAAAAGCCTATGGTTACTGTACCTTAAACAAACACTCGTGAGCACAATTAGTCCACGGGATTCAGAGAGAGTGAGAATGAACAGCGAAATAGTAACAAAAAATGTGACAATGAGGGGAAACTATGTCATTCAAACGTTAACCATATAAATTACAGTAACACTAACTGAGCGTCCACATATATATTCCAATCAATTTATGTTAACCATTTTAGGGTTGGTTAGGTTCGGTTATATATCTACATTAGTTTTAACTCAAATGAAAAGAACTTAACTCATACATAATGAAATGAACAGTTTTATCATTTCATAAGAAAAAAATTAGAGAAAATATATTAATTCAGGAAAACTTGGCTTATTAGGCAAATCGGGCCTTGCATAGTAGGCTGAGAAGTGCGTTTCGGCTACTAGGTACGACAAATATATATATATATATATATATATATATATATATATATATATATATATATATATATATATATATAAGGCAAGGCCCAATTTGCCTAATAAGCCAAGTTTTCATGAATTAATGTTTTTTCGTCTACCTAACCTAACCTATCCTAGCTTTTTTTGGCTACCTAACCTAACCTTACCTATATATATAGGTTAGGTTAGGTTAGGTAGGGTTGGTTAGGTTCGGTCATATATCTACGTTAATTTTAACTCCAATAAAAAAAATTGACCTCATACATAGTGAAAAGGGTAGCTTTATCATTTCATAAGAAAAAAATTATAGTAAATATATTAATTCAGGAAAACTTGGCTTATTAGGCAAATCGGGCCTTGAATAGTAGGCTGAGAAGTGAGTTCTGGCTACTAGGTACGATATATATATATATATATATATATATATATATATACGAAAGTATTTAAGGAAATTCCTGTTTCATTTTCCTCCATGGTCTGACATTGCCATATATATATATATATATATATATATATATATATATATATATATATATATATATATATATATATATATATATATATATATATATGTCGTACCTAGTAGCCAGAACGCACTTCTCAGCTTACTATGCATGGCCCGATTTGCCTAATAAGCCAAGTTTTCCTGAATTAATATAGTTTCTCTAATTGTTTTCTTATGAAATGATAAAGCTACTCATTTCATTATGTATGAGGTCAATTTTTTTTTATTGGAGTTAAAATTAACGTAGATATATGACCGAACCTAACCAACCCTACCTAACCTAACCTAACCTATCTTTATAGGTTAGGTTAGGTTAGGTAGCCAAAAAAGTTAGGTTAGGTTAGGTTAGGTAGGTTAGGTAGTCGAAAACACATTAATTCATGAAAACTTGGCTTATTAGGCAAATCAGGCCTTGCATATTAGGCTGAGAAGTGCGTTCTGGCTACTAGGTACGACATATATATATATATATATGTGTGTATATCACGAAAATAAACACGTGATTAAGAATGTGACAATGTCAGACCACGAAGGAAAAATGAAACAGGAAATTTCCTTAAGTACTTTCGTATATTAAATACGAAAGAAGATTGGACCTTCTGAAGATGTATTTAATATACGAAAGTACTTAAGGAAATTTCCTGTTTCATTTTTCCTTCGTGGTCTGACATTGTCATATATATATATATATATATATATATATATATATATATATATATATATATATATATATATATATGTCGTACCTAATAGCCAGAACGCACTTCTCAGCCAACTATGCATGGCCCAATTTGCCTATTAAGCCAAGTTTTCATGAATTAATGTTTTTTCGACTACCTAACCTACCTAACCTAACCTAACCTAACTTTTTCTGCTACCTAACCTAACCTAACCGATAGAGATAGGTTAGGTTAGGTTAGGTAGGGTTGGTTAGGTTCGGTCATATATCTACGTTAATTTTAACTCCAATAAAAAAAATTGACCTCATACATAATGAAATGGGTAGCTTTATCATTTCATAAGAAAAAAATTAGAAAAAATATATAAATTCAGAAAAACTTGGCTTATTAGGCAAATCGGGCCTTGCATAGTAGGCTGAGAAGTGCGTTCTGGCTACTAGGTACGACATATATATATATATATATATATATATATATATATATATATATATATATATATATATATATATATATATATATATATATATATATATGACAATGTCAGACCACGGAGGAAAATGAAACAGGAATTTCCTTAAGTACTTTCGTATATTAAATACATCTTCAGAAGGAAGATTCCTTCTGAAGATGTATTTAATATACGAAAGTACTTAAGGAAATTCCTATTTCATTTTCCTCCGTGGTCTGACATTGTCACATTCCTAATCACGTGTTTATTTTCGTGATATACATATATATATATATATATATATATATATATATATATATATATATATATATATATATATATATATATATATATATATATATATATATATATATTTATATATATTTATATATATATTTATATATATATATATATATATATTTATATATATTTATATATATATATACATATATATATATATTTATTTTTTATTTTATTTATTTATTTTTAAAAATATGTTATATTTATAAATATGTATGTATATTTAAATATTGATATATACCTGAGGGTCCAGGAGGCCATCTGTGTCCCCTCAGATGGTCTCCCTTATCACAGTCTATGGGTGTGTGTGAGTGCCCCTGTGAGTGTTCGGGTGAGGGTGTGTGTGTGTGTGTGAGTGTCCGGGTTTGTGTGAGGTTTGGTTCCAGGAAACATCCTTCCCCTTGCCCTCCCCATATCTCCTCCCTTATTCCCACCGTGGGTTCGAATCCCAGGTGATTAGACCTGCCGTAAGTCCATGGATCCAAGGTATCCATCCGTGGGCCCAACGGATTTCACCCCTTCCCCACTTTCCAAGGGCCAGGTCAATTCCAGCTATCCAGGAAACCTGTCGAAACAGAGGCAGCTACAGGAGGGGACACACAAATATTTGTGCCCTGCAGTTACACACCCGTTCCGACAGGCTCGATCGCAATCTATCCAGATGAGAACACGTTCTCTTCCGACTAGACCACGCTGGAGTCGCTGTATGTCCCAAATTTGGTTCCTTTATTTATAGTTAGTATTTTTGGTGTATTAATTGATTTGTTTAAAAAATTTTAATGACTTAGGTAGAGTGATTTAGGGAGTTGGCGGGGAGGTCGGGTTGTGTGTGTAGTGGATTGTACGAGATCGTGGTTTGTTAGTATTTATCTAGTTGTGTTCACCTAGTTGTGCTTGCGAGGGTTGAGCTCTGCTCTTTCGGCCCGCCTCTCAACTGAAAATCAATCAATTATTAATAACTAATAAAAAAAAAATCCAAACACACACAGACACACACACACACCCAGGAAGCAGCCCGCAACAGCTGTCTAACGCTCATTTACATATTTACTGCTAAGTAACAGAGGGCATCAGAATGATAGAAACTCTGCTGATTTCCGTTGGTGCCATCACCGGGGGATCGAATGAGCTAGGATTACGAGTCGGGAGCGACGTCCACTCAGCAATAAAGCCCCCTAGTTTGTGTATTAGTGCAAAAGATAATTTGGGAGAGGTTAAGGGAAAGGAATGACGTTTGGTGGCCTTGAAAGCTCTGGAAGGGAGGGGAGTTGCCAGTTATGAATTAAAATTGTTATTTTTTTAAGATAGGATATATATGCAAAAGACGTTGCGAGATATAGTAAGAAAAGTGTTTCTGACTGAAGTTAGGTACTGTGTGATTGACTTGTATGTTAGGAAAAAGAATATTTATTAGAAACTTCGATAATCTTTAGAAATGTTTCTTCGCAAATAGTTGCAAATTATTGTGTGAAAAGCCTATGGTTACTGTACCTTAAACAAACACTCGTGAGCACAATTAGTCCACGGGATTCAGAGAGAGTGAGAATGAACAGCGAAATAGTAACAAAAAATGTGACAATGAGGGGAAACTATGTCATTCAAACGTTAACCATATAAATTACAGTAACACTAACTGAGCGTCCACATATATATTCCAATCAATTTATGTTAACCATTTTAGGGTTGGTTAGGTTCGGTTATATATCTACATTAGTTTTAACTCAAATGAAAAGAACTTAACTCATACATAATGAAATGAACAGTTTTATCATTTCATAAGAAAAAAATTAGAGAAAATATATTAATTCAGGAAAACTTGGCTTATTAGGCAAATCGGGCCTTGCATAGTAGGCTGAGAAGTGCGTTTCGGCTACTAGGTACGA